>NW_019103306.1:0-1520 GCF_001856785.1 Myzus persicae | reverse complement strand
TATGAGCACCGTTAGCATTGGAACATAAATCGTATAGAGCAACGACGTTTTGAAACATTAAATGCACAGCAGTATGTAAATATTGTTAATCAAATTCATCAAAATCTCGAAAAGTTGCACATTTTTTCGTTGTTAATAATTTATGGAATTTTCAATTTGTATAGCTACGTATGGACAATTTTGAACAGGATTTCTCACAAGGAGTTCATTATTGCTATTTATATATTTTTATCACCTGAGTAAATATTTGGTACTCAAATAAAATATGCTGCAGTGGCTCTAGACATTTTAAACAGACGTATAGAATACGTACAGAATATGTGGCCGAATACAGTAGGTTGAATAAGTTAGGTTAGAAAAAATACCTATTTAAAATACTAAATTCGGCTTTTCGAACGTTAAAATATCACCAAGCACTTCGTAGGCTTGTATACGCTTTTTAAGGCAATGACGTGTGTGGTGTACCTACCTATTACTTGTGTATTATAGCCGATAGTTCGAATCGAATGCACCCAATTTTTAAGCGATTTGTTTTATATAATCGGGTAAATTTAAATACATTTGAAAAAAGTAATGGCGTTTCAGATATATTTAAATAATATTTTAAAGTGATGGAGTAATAATGGTTCAACGCCAGTGGCGTTGTTAGTTATTGTGGGCGGACAAAATTATTTAGAAATACCTGAGATAGTAGTGCTATACTGTTGTCAATTAAAAATAATAAAAAACCAAATGTTTTTTTGTTGGGTGTCTCGAAATTGGGAGACAGAACAATCTTGCTATTGCCTGCAGGTTCTATTGTGGTTATCATTTATCGCTGTATTACATATTAATTCGGCTGTACGTATCGCAAAATATTGTCAATATGTCTGTGCGTACACTCGCAGTACACTTCCACATTGAAAATATAACATGCTGAGTTTATGTATGAAAATTCCTTTTCGTATCCTAACACCTAAAAAATGTTTGTGCTTTATTTAAAAAAAAAAAACAAACGAATTGTATTGTATTAAATACTTGATGCGATGATTTACCTACAACACGTACCGTCGCATTCTCGCATAAATTCGGACTTGAAAAGAAAATCAGTCCTACACAGTTCAACAATAGCGCCCCACAATTCATTCACACTAATGAATTTCAAAAGGAAAATTTATAAATTCTAATTTTTTCCAAGGGGGAGGTATTGGAAATGTCAAAATTAAGTAAACGATTTTTTTGTCTATAACGGGTATCGTTAAAATTCTGAAATTAGTTGCACAAATTCAAGCTAATGTCACACTTACATTTCTAATTTTTCCATGAGGGTGATCCCCTCATATATTTTTGAATTTACGATTAAACCAGTATCGTACAACTTCTGAAAATATTTGCACAAATCAATTCTTATGGTGTACTAACGTTTAGAAGCAAAAATTTCAAAATTTAAATTTGTAGGGCAGGCGAAAATATGTACCTTCGAAGTCCGCTGTGGCCATGATATCCAACAACATTGCATGAGAGTATATTTTTAACCATTA
>NW_019103305.1:0-1520 GCF_001856785.1 Myzus persicae | reverse complement strand
TAACGACACGCGCGTCGATATTTTGATCGTGTACATTTTAAATAAATCAACCGTAAGCAAAGTGCTGATTATTGTGTTTAAAACATCCCCGACCGTTCCTACACCAACAATCATTAGAGAAGAATGTTTAGGAATAAAAAATGTAACAAATTCCGTAAATGAGAAAATACAATGTTCAATTAATCTATTTGATTCTAAGTTTGTATGTCCAGGTGGTCCGAACATAATAGATTATTCAGGTATTAATAGTGTAGGTAAAATGTTATGTTATAAAATTTAATTTAATGAACATAAATAATTATTTAAGGTATATCAGCTAAGCATGCTGTCAAAGATAAAAATAACAACTGGAGGCACACAAAATGTTCCCTTTTATTACATCAGCCAAATAAAAAAAGGTATAAGAAAATTATAAACAAAAATCCATACATCTATCTGTTTTTAAAATGTTTTGCTTAAGGTGTGTTTGGTGTGAAAGACTATGCAATATTCATAGAGTTTTGGTATATCGCCAAAAAAAAAGATTGAGTACTAATCGGAAAAAACAAATAGGACCAACATTAACACCAATTCGGGCTAAAACATTTTATAATCTTAATAGAGTAAAACGTTTAACACAAATATCAAATTTAAGGTTAGGTTTTACTATGGTAAAAGACAATAAATATACCTATAATGTTATTTGCCTATATTTTAATTACACATTTATAGGTATAAGAAATAAGTTGTACAGTTAAATAACAAACTGAAAAATTTACAAAATGAAATGAAAAAAATATCAGACAATTCATTTAGTGAGGTACTTACAAACAGTAATATAGGTGAACCACAACTAATATTAATAACTGAAATTTTAAATACCATTAAATATATGCCTAAAAATAAACGATATTCTGAAAATTGGATGCTTTTATGTATATTGCTTCATATAAGGTATAATTTCATATTTATCAACTATTATATTACCTAATTGTATTAATATTAATTAGGCCTAATTTTTTAATAATTAAGGTCATCTTCAACCTACAATTTTTTAAGAGAGCAGGAGATATTACCACTTCCTTGCTCACGAACCATTCGTAGATATTTGACCATGGTAAAATTTGATTGTGGTTTTGATGATAAATTTTTCAAATTATTTAAAAAAAAGGTAGATCTTTTAAAAGAAACTGAGAAACACGGAGTAATTCTCTTTGATGAAATTTTCTTACGAGAAAGTATTAATGTGGATACAAGAAATCTAACTTACTCTGGCTTAGAAGATTATGGCAAGGATGAATCCACCTTAAATTCAGGTCAAAAAGCTGATCATGGACTTGTTCTAATGTTTCAAAGCCTAGGCTCAAACATTACACAACCAATTGGAGTCTTTGCTTCCAAAGGATGTGTCAAAGGTTACTATGGGAAAAAATCATTATACATACATCAAAATAAAATTATTTCAGGTGTTGTACTCACACAGTTGGTAATCAAAGCAATTTCTCTATTGGAAATATCTGGAGTCAAGGTTGATGGAATTG
>NW_019103304.1:0-1521 GCF_001856785.1 Myzus persicae | reverse complement strand
CCGCTACCATATTCTGAGCATTTAAAAAAAGGAAATACTGTAAAATATTATTTAAGATTTCATCATTTTCAAAGATTTACATGGATAATATACTCACCATTTAAAAAAGTAATTTATTGTAAATTTTGCACCATATTTGCTTTAAATAAACTAGTAGGATCTTATAAATGTAACAGCGAAGCAGGCTATTTAGTAAAATATCCTCTTATTTCCTTTTCTAAACTTTTTGTTAAAGATGGAGCACTTATAAAACATGAAAATGCTATATATCATAAAAATTCAGTTGAAGCTTCAAAAGACTTTTTAAAAATGTACGATCGGCCAGAACTAGAAATAATTAATAGATTAGATGATCATAGATTAAAACAAATCAAGGAAAATCGTTCAAGATTATTACCAATCGTTAATACTATTATTACTATGGGTAAACAAAACATACCATTTATAGGTCATAGAGATGACGGAAATTTGCTTGATAAACCTGAAAACTCCAGTATTACGAATGAAGGGAATTTTCGTGCTATTTTGAGAATGCGTGTTAGAGCTGGAGATAACGAGTTAAAAAATCATTTGCAAAACAGTTCACAAACGGCCACTTATATTTCTAAAACTACACAAAATGAGTTGATTGATATTTGTGGGAAAATCATTTCAAATAAAATATTAAAACAAATTTCTGTTAATAAATTATATTCAATAATGTTTGATGAAACCACCGACATATCCCACATTTCCGAATTAAGTTTAGTATTAAGATATTTCAACAAAGATTCAGTCAGAGAAGATTTCATTTCCTTTGTTGATGTCCATCAAGTTAATTTCGAAAATAATGATGTTGAACCGAAAATAACTGGTACTTTGTTGGGAAAAACTGTTGTTAAAATAATGAACCAAAATGGATTGAACTTAGATTACTGTGTTGGTATTTGTACTGATACTTGTAGTGTCATGGCTTCAGAGCAAGCTGGTGCTGTTTCTGAAATAATGAAGCATACAAAGAATGCAGCCAGAGCTCTTTGCCGAAGTCATGCACTAAATTTGGTATTATCTATGTCAGCAAATATTTCAAGTGTTAGAAACTGCTTTGGTACAATTAAAGAAATAATTGCTTTCTTTCATAGTTCAGCCAAAAGAAATTTTGTTCTCAAGCAAAAATTAGGTTCCGAGTTGAGTGGCTTATGTGATACAAGATGGGTAGAACGACACGAATCTTTAATGTTTTTTAATGATAATTTATTACAAATACTACAGGCTTTAGAATGTATATGTACATGGGATGATGTGTCTTCTTCTTCAAAATCACATTGCTTTATTCGTTGCTTAACATCTACTGACTTTATCGTCTCTGTAAAAATTACTAATTTAATTTTTACAATAACACATTCCCTAAGTAAAGCACTCCAAAAACAAAGTTTGAATGTGAACACTGCCACTGAGTTAATTAATAATACTAAACAAATTATACAGAATGAAAGATGCCAAGCAAATATTACATTTAATAGAATTTGGAAAACCATTCTA
>NW_019103303.1:0-1522 GCF_001856785.1 Myzus persicae | reverse complement strand
GTGTTTTTTATTACGAAGTGTATCCAACTGATGTTTTTTTGAAGGTGATAATAATAATCTAGTAGATTTACCAGCAGATAATCTTGATTTTTTCATCCGAAATGCAATTCTTAATCTATCGCAAAACATACATTTAGTTTTAATAGATGAAATATCAATTAAAAATGTGCATTTTTTATGTCGCCAATGATTTTGAACTATATCTGCACATTCAACTGTTATTCCATCAAATTCTCTAACTAAAGGTCCACCTTTACAAACTTGTTTAGTGCTAACAGCATTTAAAACTAAAATCAGTTCATCAAATGTCAACACTTTTAAATTTGGACGTATATCTTGAATGTCAACAAATACATCATATAATTTACATTTAACAATCATATCCGTTTCAAGAGATATCTGTTTTTCAATAAAAACTCCAACCTCATTTTCATTACATTGTACCGTATAAAATGTAATACTTGTATTTTTTCCTCTGTTGATTTCATATTTCCAATTATCTGGAAGTTTAGTCAACTCAATTTCCCTACACATGTTTTCAAAGTATTCTATAGTAGGAATGATAGAAGATTTAAGAAATACAGAAGTTTCTTGATTCAATACATCCTTATTTATAACAGTTTCAGACAGTTTAGAATCAACCTATATAAACAAATATACTAGGTATTATTATTATAACCAAACATAAAGTTCATATTGGTTATAGGTAAACATAATAATATGAATAGGTATTAAAATAATTTTCATCCGTGAGTACCTATATAAAATATATTGTATAAGTAAAAATATTTAATGTAATAGTTCAAAATTACTTCGGTTAGTTTTATGCTTTTAGAATTCCTACAATTACTACCCAAAGAAACTCTTTTTGTGGGAGATTTCCTTTTTTTCTGTGGATTAGACAAATATTTTGGTCCAGGAAACAAGCATGGTATTGCATTTTTTTGCAGTTTTGGAATCTTCAAGTCTATCTGAAAATAGTAGGTAATGTTAATAAAAAAACTAACTTCATGAAAATCATATTACTGTAGTATTAATTAAAGACCTTTGTATTTTTTAACCCATTAAGTACCTGTAAGTACGTAATTAATGTTATAATGTTTAAATAGTAGGTAATATCAAATTTACTTTATTATAGGTACCTATTGTGTGTATTATAATAAGTTATTATTTTATGGTACATATTTCTAAGGATATTAGAGAATACAAATCCGGAATCTAATAATAACATTTAATTACTAATACATCCTTTGGAATCATATAGTTTTTAAATAAAGTAAATAATACAAAATTGGATAGGTAGGTACTTACAACAACTTTTTGTTCACCTACTCCTGATGTCCATTTTGTGATAATTTGATCAGCAGTAAAATGCTTAGCACAAATAGCTGCATTTTTAGATACAATAAAATCCTTCCTTGGTATTGCTTTGATCCATTTATTCTGCATCTCTTCATTTTTTGGGAACGAAAAAGTTGACACTTTTTCATCGTTGGATTTATACCCAGTTTGACACCCAACC
>NW_019103302.1:0-1524 GCF_001856785.1 Myzus persicae | reverse complement strand
TTATATTTACGATAAAATTATAGTTCTTATATGATGTATCTTAAAAGATACATCGCCAAGTTTAGGGTTAAACAAAATTCATAAATAATATAAAATTTGACGTAACATTTTACAAATTTTATTTTTGCAAATATTCTTTTCAGAAATTGTTGTAGCTACTGACACTGTATGGAGTGATATAAGCATTCATTTAAATAGTCTAATGAGTAAAAGTGCTATTCACACTTTTGTGTATAAAGGACGCCACGAGATTAAAGAAAAGCTCGGATTTTGTTCTAGTCCCAAGATTGATCCACCAGAAGCTATCTTTAATTCTTCCACAGAATATGGTCGGTATAATTTTTACACGTATTATTCAAATATATTACTTATATTATATTGTGTACAGTTTTATTTGATTATTTCATACTGATAATGTATTATTACACAAGACATATCATCTAAAATAGGTACTTTTTATTTAACTATTTGCACTCACTTCATTAAATTATCTACGTTACAATAAATTTAAATATATTAATAACTGTTACTTATTTTTATACAGGTAGTTCGGATGAAAATTCCAGCAGTAACCTTGATTTTCCCAAAAGAAAATTTGTGGTAACTTTTTCTTCAGAAGAATGGAAAAAAATAAAACCAGATGATGTTCAATACAGACTTAATGATAAAAAACGACCATCACAAAGTTGTAAAACGTATTATGCATTAACCAAAAATCAATGGACACCTATTTTGGCTGAACATTTTTGGGTGCATACACAACTTCCATGCTGCTTGTCATTCCGCAAAGCAAATGTTCATCCACATGGAACAAATTTTGTAACCGTATTTGGACGGTGTAGTGTATGCAGCTCATGCTTTAAAGGAATTATTTCTGAAAAACCATTAGATGACGAGAGGTAGCAAATTTTATTAAAATTTAAAGACATTTTTTTTCTGAACTTTGTTATTTCATACAAAGTTTTACATTTTTATTTTATTGTTTATAGAGTTTTAATGCATTGTACGTATACGGGAAATTTTGACATGTTGCACGAGCCAAATAAAAAACGCCGTTTGTTGGGAATAGCAAAGGAAAAAGTAATTACAGCAATTGTTCAAAAAAATATGTCGAGTGCCACACACCGTGAAACAGAAGCTGTACGACTGATGAAAACAGGTGATTTTAGTCCGTAATGATAAGTATAAAAAATAAAAATTATAATATAAACAAATTATATTAGCAAAAATAAGCATTAGTATTATAATAGCTACCGGGGACGGATTGGGATATAAATTCTGCCCAGGAAATCTGCACGTAATATATGATTATTGAAAAATATTATGAAAAAAAATTAAACACTCCTGGTAAATATTAAGTTAATTTATAACTAACTAATTGATTAGTACACAAGTTTTTACTTCCTTGGTTAATACTTTTG
Organism: Myzus persicae; assembly: GCF_001856785.1. Taxonomy (NCBI): domain Eukaryota; kingdom Metazoa; phylum Arthropoda; class Insecta; order Hemiptera; family Aphididae; genus Myzus; species Myzus persicae. Next base: position 103 of record NW_019103302.1, on the reverse strand, counting down.
AGTTACTTTTTACTTTAGTGGTGATCTCATATATTATATTTAAATAATGAAAGCAGATCATTTTAGATTCTGAGCGAAGCGATGAATGTATTGATTTTACAAT
>NW_019103301.1:0-1524 GCF_001856785.1 Myzus persicae | reverse complement strand
GAAAAACTGATGGTGCTATTTTTAAACCAAATGGTAATTTTTTAAATTTTAAAGTTCCTAAAGGACTTGCAAACGAACATAGATTACTGCTTGACTCAGTTAATCCAATTTGCCAAAATCCATCTTTTAAGTCAAGAACCGTAAAAAACTTTTTATTTTTAAGCTTGGGTACAATTTCATTTAAGGTTGGTATTGGGAATTGTTCATCTTTTATTTTCTTATTTAAGTGTTGTGGATCTAAACAAATTCTTAAGGTTTTGTTTGGCTTTTCAATAACTACCACATGATTTGTCCAGTCCGTTGGTCTATTTACATAATCCACCACTCCCTGATCAATTAATGACTTTAATTTTAACTCATATCTGTCCTTAACTGCTATCGGTACTCTACGATAAGGAACAATTTTAGGTTGAAAATTATCTACCAATTCTAAATTGTACAATTCAGGAAATTGACCCAATCCTGTGAACACATCCATATTCTTACTAATCCAGTTATTCTTTGTGTCAACCTCTATCTCATTTATTCTTTTTATTAAATTAATTTTGTCACAAGTTGGTAGACCTAAAATTGGACATAAAGTTTTATTATTTTCAATTTTAACCACTAAAAATTCCAATGAGCAGTTCCGATTAAATTTTTTAAATAAACAGTTAATTACACATGAGCCTATAGAGTTTATTTTGAACCCACCATAAGCCTCAATGTTATACTTAGAATTAGTTAATTTTGTTTGTGGTTCTATCTTAATAAAGTTGTCATATGGTAAAATATTTATATCACTTCCCGTATCAAGCTTAAATTTCAGCCACATTTTCCCAATCTTAATTTCTTCAATCCAACTCTTTTGATTGGCCTTTATATTGCTTACCTGTTTAGTTATTTGATTCACCGAAAACTCATCAAATGCATTTTCATCATTATTAGTTATCTCATGCGTTACAGATGTCTTATACACTTTTTTGTTTTTATTTTTACAACCTATCTCATAATGGTTTAATTTATTACATACTCTACATTCTTTACCAAAAGCTGGGCAACTTCTTGGTTTATGATTTGTACCACACTTTTTACAATCATAAGTTTCTGTTGTCTTATACGTTTTATTATCTCTATTAAACTTATTATTAATTTTCTTTTTAACAAAATTCTTATTACTATTATTCATAAACTTACCACCTTTATTTTTTGTCCCTGTCTTCTGTTCTCTGCCCATATAATGAATATTTGCCAAATCCATTGTCATTTCTTGTATTTCCTTGTCCGTTACTTCTCTGGTTCTGCATAACGTTTCTGCTTTTTCCAGTGTTAGGTTGTCCAAGCTCAGCAACTTGTTTTTGGTTTCAGCATCTCTGATTCCAAATACAATCCGGTCACGTATCATGTTGTCTTCTTCTTTAAATTCACATAATGATGACAATGTCTTCAGTTCTGTCACAAATTCGTCAAATGTTTGCCCTTCTTTTTGAACACAACTACCAAATTTGTACCTTTGAAAAATTATATTTTTCCTGGGTTCACAAT
>NW_019103300.1:0-1524 GCF_001856785.1 Myzus persicae | reverse complement strand
AGCCCGCGTGCGGTGCCGCGTCCGGAAGCACGACGTACGCGTGTCGCGCACGCCACGTTCAAGGACGTCAGCGGCGGACGTATTTTTATAATATTACTATTATTATTATTATTATTATATGATATATTGTTATTGTCGTTCGCGCGCGCGGAGCGAATCCAAACGGTTGACCCCCAACCACTTGCAGTCGACTCACTGAACGCCGCCGCGACCACCCAGCGATCCGCTGCCACCGCCGCCGCGTTGTGATCTGCCCACCGCGTGACGACGACCCTTGAATCACGTGTGTGTGTTTGTTTTTGTTTTCGGTCCACAACAGCAGCAGCAGCAGCAGCCGCCGTCTTCGTCGCCCGCCGCCGCCGCCGCCACCCCGTGCCACCGTCGTCGCCGCGCCGACGAGGAAGGGGAAGACCGGCACCGTCACCGGACCAGTGCCGTCGTCGTCCCGCCGCCGCCGAACGGAGGCGGTCGCAGTAGTGCCGCATACCCGGAACAGTCCGCCCGTAGTCGGACGCACCGCAAGGACGATACGCACGCGTTATACGCCGCCGCCGCCGCAAAGGCCGAAGACGAAGTCCGACGTTTGACTCGCGGTCGCTTGCCTTTGCCGACGACGACGACGACGACGACAGACGTCGAAGCCGCGGCTCTGGACTTCCGCAGACGAAGGTACGGAATGTACGCCACGGCAGCTGTTACCGCGGATGACCGTTACGGACACCGGTACGGCCTGTCCTCCGGCTTGACGACGTCGCAGGACCCGAAGACTTCGTCGGCCGCCGCAGCGTTTTTCTTGAGGTCAGTGGCTATATTATGTTATATTATAATACAGTACCAGTACTGTTCTTAGATCTAGGGCACGGCAAGGTTATGTGGTCTCAGGACACGGCCGTTACACCCGTTTGCGATGTCGTCTCCAAGTCTTATAAACGCGTAACGGCGTAACGTATTTTTTAGTCGTAAATTTGAGTTCAACAGAACGAATTTTGTGTTGTTGGCATTGTGCAGTTAGAATAAATTTAGGATCCATTAAAATACCTATCTTGCTTAAAAATTAAAATATCAAAAAAAGCCGCTTCTTAAGCATTTCTTATAATATGTTCTTACCTTTAAATTCTAAAATAATAGGTCAATCTGCTATTTAAGCGGGTCATGCAATATTTTCATAACAATTTTTATGTTTTACCAAGGGTTTTAAATTCGAAAGATTGAGAAAATACTTACATGGGTAGTGTAGTCCTCTTATATTATAATTAATATATCATAATATATTATTTTATACACAATACAACAAAATATTTTGATATACAGATCGATTGCGTCACATAAATCACCATTTGACGAGTTAAAGATAATTTATGTGAGGCACTGGGGTAGTTATAACTTATAATAGGTACGTGTGTTATGCTTGATGACAATTATTAAAAAATATTTTTATAATATTTATTAAGTAAATTTGCCGCCAAAAATGTAGAAACGAAAATGTTGTGCTGAAACGTATACGATATAAATATAATCGTACAT
>NW_019103299.1:0-1524 GCF_001856785.1 Myzus persicae | reverse complement strand
TTAAATGTTAAAATAATTTTAATAACTACTACAGTAGACACACGTAAAGCTATTTAATAATAAGTATTAATCAATTATCGACAAGAAAAAAAATGTAAAAACGTTACAGCAGGATCACGAAAAGACCTCTATAAATATAGTAGAATATATAAATAATAAATATATATGTATACTAAAAATATATAATAGGCTGAACTACAATATAACGTAATATGCATAAATAGTTCTGAGAATTGTTTTCATCTATAAATTATTGTTGAAGTTGAGTTTGAGGCTATTCAAAAACGGGAATATAATAACACGTGTGGTTAAACCAACGAGATCGTTTTATCGTTTTATTTAACTAGTTAAAATTGTGTAACATCTACGTATAATACCTAACTGGACTATCCAATATTGATTAACAACTAGTGTGCAGTTAATAGTTAAGTACACGCTATTTGTTAAATCAAGAATATTATGTAACATAGTTTTATATAAATCATTTGACCAAAATGTATTATCATGTAATAATTTTGAGTGCTTGTACTGTATAATTTCGTACAGAATTTTAAGCGTATTGCCGATTAGAAAATGTTTAAAAAAATAGGTACATAATACATTTCACACACAAGTATATAAGTAAAGTTATAAATATTATTATAATATACACATACATATTATGTTCAAAAAAGTAAGCAAATTGACAATCTTCATAACTATATAAGTAGGTAATCAAACAACTATAAATAATAATTTTTTTATTTATTTATTCTACTTTATTTAGTTTTTCAAAACATGGCAATATGAAACTCAATCTAATTGATATAATTAATAATTGTTAAAAAAAAAACCGAATGGGAATGTATGGAACCTATTAACTTCAATAATATGTAGGTATCTGATAGAAATATTTATTTTAATTTTAGGTAAGACTCTACAGAAAATTGCTTTTTGCTAGTGATGTGTTATATTTTAGAGAACGGTTATCAGTTGTTCCTTACAATTTCAAAAAGCACATGTACCTATAATCAAGAATAAGATAATAATTTGATTTAAATACGAATCTGAAGTTAGCATTAATTAATATTTTATTGTTGAAGTGTATATTAAATAAATACGTAATGCAATTATCACGATGTAAATATTTTTTTATTGTTAAACAATGCGCATTTGTCTTATAATTATATATATCTTCAAAGTTTAATACTGTATAAATCACAATGAAAGTATTTTTAAGTATAAAATGCATAAAAAAAAACTATAACCTTGAAAATCATGGTCTACAACTATATAGGTAGCTGGCCGCCATAAATAATTTAATTTCTTGTCAAGTGCATTTTTTTTTTACTATTTAAAAAAAAATGCCCCTTAGACATACTATAATTTTATTATTACAATAAATAATGTAGTATTTGCGACCAAAATTGTTCACATGGTACAGTTATAATAATAGTATAGACGATAATATAGCCAATTCAATCAGTTTATGCTTATGCTGTTCACTGCAGGGATTTTTTACATTCGATGATACGGCCAGATGTT
>NW_019103298.1:0-1511 GCF_001856785.1 Myzus persicae | reverse complement strand
GATGAACACAGCTTATTAAAAAACCTCTGGAAGCTTATTGGACAATCGTTTAAAAAATAAAACATTTATCCGCACCCAATAATCATGTTTTCTGGCAGTTTGTCATTCCACAGCAGGTGTCTCCGTCATCTAAATAATACATATTTATCGTGCACTGCGGAATGTTATATAATAAGTAGGTACCATACTGAATAAATACAATATTATATGCTATTGTCATAAATCGATACGTCAAGTTTATTACGTCGATTGTAGGTACATATAATTTTAATGTTAACGTCAATACGGGTAATATATTTTATTATTATTATATTATGTAGCTGGTTTTTGGCATTAAAGAACATTACAACTGAACTTCAAGTTGTTAACAAAATATATACTGCAGTATCGTAATACTGCAATACCGATTTAATTGCCTATAACTTTTCAGTGAACAAATAATATTATGGTATCGACGAGCAAAACGTTTGGATTCAAGACATTGGGTCCGTTTTACTTAATCTCACAGATGCTTGGGTTGCTGTTGGTCAGAGAAATAGGTAACAAAGTATTTTGTTCCAAAATAGGTGAGTTCATTTCTTATTACTAAAATCATGATTATCGGCACATATACTCCGTTTAAATCCTTACCCCCGAACTCGATATTTAATTTACCTACCTACTTATGGAATAATATACAGTGAAATTTTTATGAAATTTCAAGTTTTTTTTTTGTATCCGTAGGTTTGCATACGTTATTAAAACATTTAAATTTCATTTTTAGGAATTAACTAAAATCAATTAGACGTAAATGTTTAATTTACTAAGAAAAGATTAAACAAACTGATGTAATTTATTCTCATACCTTCTATTATTAATTTTATGATTTATTGTTATTTTTGGTGATACAAGTGGTTAATTACTTTTAATCTTTATGATCATTTTATTTTTAGCCATTCATTAAATAAATCAAATTTACTAAAATACTTAAAATTTCATAAAAATTGATAAAATTGTAGTACGATGGTTGAAAAATTCAATAATTTTAATCGAAATTTTAACTTGTTGTCAATTAGTCAATTTTGATAATAGAGCTATGGTAAAAAGGACCAAATTGACTTAAACAAATTCGGTCTATCTGGATTTGGTATTAAAAACACCTGTTGCTATTTGAAAAACATGCAAATTGTATTGCGTATGCGCACACGGAAAGATCTAAAAATGTAAAAATCATCAAGAAATGTGTATTTATGTATTCCCTATCTCCTCCTGAAAAACGCATATCAATCTGATATCACTGGACAGAATTATTTAGTGTAACCTTTAAAACGAAACACATTGTGCATATTTATATACTATGTGTGTATAATATGACCTAGTATATATTTCAAACCGTAAAAATGGGTTTCGGTTCTAGTTTGTGTCAACATGCTGAACGCTCAATAGATAATTTAAATTAGTTTTTGAATTATGTTGATATTTAATAATTTTTTGCTCCTGAGCTAAAAGGCTTGAAAACTGAAGACGATTTT